>NW_024580581.1:0-39123 GCF_017639745.1 Melanotaenia boesemani
TCTACAGTCTGGTTTATACTGGGATTAAAAGCTTCTACAGACTGGTTTATACGGGGATTAAAAGCTGTTACAGACTGGTTTATACTGGGATTAGAAGCTCCAACTGCTACAGACTGGTTTATACTGGGATTAAAAGCTTCTACAGACTGGTTTATACTGGGATTCAAAGCTGCTACAGACTTGTTAATACTGGGATTAAAAGCTGCTACAGACTGATTTATACTGGGATTAAACCTGCTACAGACTAGTTTATACTGGGATTAAAAGCTGTTACAGACTGGTTTATACTGGGATTGAAAGCTGTTACAGACTGGTTTATACTGGGATTAAAAGCTCCAACTGCTACAGACTGGTTTATACTGGGATTAAAAGCTGCTACAGACTGGTTTATACTGGAATTAAAAGCTGCTGCAGACTGGTTTACACTGGGATTAAAAGCTGCTACAGACTGATTTATACTGGAATTAAAAGCTGCTATAGACTGGTTTATACCGGGATTAAAAGCTGCTACAGACTGGTTTATACTGGAATTAAAAGCTGTTATAGACTGGTTTATACTGGGATTAAAAGCTGCTATAGACTGGTTTATACTGGGATTAAATTCTGTTACAGACTGGTTTATACTGGGATTAGAAGCTCCAACTGCTACAGACTGGTTTATACTGGGATTAAAAGCTGCTACAGACTGGTTTATACTGGGATTAATAGCTGCTATAGACTGGTTTATACTGGGATTAAAAGCTGCTACAGACTGGTTCATACTGGGATTAAAAGCTGCTACAGACTGGTTTATACTGGGATTAAAAGCTCCAACTGCTACAGACTGGTTCATACTGGGATTAAAAGCTCCAGCTGCTACAGACTGGTTTATACTGGGAACAAAAGCTTCAGCTTGCATGGAGTTTTCTATATAAAAACTCAGATGTAACAAAGCTAGTCAAAGACCAGGTAGAACTCTGGAAGTGTTCTCTTTTAACTAATAAGGAAAACTGTTTGGAGCCGTTCCAAAGGTTGACAAATACACATTTGTCTTAGGGTCCAAATGTTTGTTAAATTTTAAAGATGCGAAATTAAATGATTTTTCAAACTACATAACACAGATTCAGTCAGCCTTACCTTGTTAGTTTTCATGTTTTTTTTTTCTTGTTTATAGACTCAAAAAGGGAAGTTGAAAAGTTCAGACCCTTTTCACCTTCTTTGAGCTGCACAACTGGTCATTCATTGGGTCAGACAGCATACAGTGCATCCGGAAAGTATTCACAACGCTTCACTTTTTCCACACTCTATTATGTTACAGCTTCATTCCAAATTATATTAAATTAAGCTTATACCTCAAAATTCTACACACAACACCCCATTATGACAAGGTGAAAAAAGTTTTTTTTTTAGATTTTTTGAATTTATTAGAAATGGAAAATGAAGAAATCACATTTACATAAGTATTCACAACCTTTGCCATGGAGCTCAAAATTGAGCTCAGGTGCATCCTGTTCCCACTGCTAAGCCTTGAGATGTTTCTACAGCTTAATTGGAGTCCACCTGTGGTAAATTCAGTTGATTGGACATGATTTGGAAAGGCACACACCTGTCTATATAAGGTCCCACAGTTGACCATGCATGTCAGAGCACTAACACCAAGCATGAAGTCAAAGGAATTGTCTGTAGACCTCCGAGACAGGATTGTCTTGAGGCACAAATCTGGGGAAGGATACAGAAAAATTTCTGCTGCTTTGAAGGTCCCAATGTGCACAGTGGCCTCCATCATTCGTAAATGGAAGACGTTTGGAACCACCAAGACTCTTCCTAGAGCTGGCCGGCCGTCTACACTGAGCAATCAGGGGAGAAGGGCCTTAGTCAGGGAGGTGACCAAGAACCCGATGGTCACTATGGCAGAGCTCCAGCGTTCCTCTGTTGAGAAAGGAGAACCTTTCAGAAGGACCACCATCTCTGCAGCAATCCACCAATCAGGACTGTATGGTAGAGTGGCAAGACGAAAGCCACTCCTTAGTAAAAGGCACATGGCAGCCCGTCTTGAGTTTGCCAAAAGGCACCTGAATGACTCTCAGACCATGAGAAACAAAATTCTCTGGTCTGATGAGACAAAGCTTGAACTCTTTGGTGTGAATGCCAGGCGCCATGTTTGGAGGAAACCAGGCACCACTCATCACCAGGCCAATACCATCCCTACAGTGAAGCATGGTGGTGGCAGCATCATGCTATGGGGATGTTTTTCAGCAGCAGGAACTGGCAGACTAGTCAGGATAGAAGGAAAGATGACTGCAGAAATATACAGAGACATCCTGGATGAAAACCTGTTCCAGAGCGCTCGAGATCTCAGACTGGGGTGATGATTTATTTTTCAGCAGGACAATGACCCAAAGCACACAGCCAAGATCTCAAAGGAGTGGCTTCAGAACCACTCTGTGAATGTCCTGGAGTGGCCCAGCCAGAGTCCAGACTTGAATCCGATTGAACATCTCTGGAGAGATCTGAAAATGGCTGTGCATAGACGTCTCCCATCCAACCTGAAGGAGCTTGAGAAGTACTGCAAAGAAGAATGGGCGAAACTGCCTAAAGATAGGTGTGCTAAGCTTGTAGCATCATATCCAAAAAGACTTGAGGTTTTAATTGCTGCCAAAGGTGGATCAACAAAGTATTAAGCAAAGGCTGTGAATACTTTCTTCGTTTTCCATTTTTTATAAATTCAAAAACTTAAAAAAAAAATTTTTTTCACCTTGTCATAATGGGGTATTGTGTGTAGAATTTCTGGATGCACTGTAGCTTTGGTATGAAAACACACAATAAATTTAAAAATGCATTGCTGTAAAATTATCCTTTTTTAGGTCTGTGCAGAGTTTCAGACATGGAGTCAACTGTTCGGTTAAGACAAGTCAACAACTGTCACATATAAGCCAGGCATCTGTTAATGTCTCTGCTCTCATGACCCCTGACACATGCACACACACACACGCACACACACTGTTAGTTACCTTGTAGATAACCTCTGACACATCCATCTTGTAGTGCTGTTTGGCTCTGGTCAGTTCTGGTTCCTCTGGGCCAGCAGCTTAAAGCTCAGCTCCTCTACAGATAATAACTGCAGATGAGTCCGCCCCCCAACAGCTCTCTGTTCAACACTTCTTTTTTTCCTTTTTTTAGACTTTCAGATTAATAGTCCAACGTCTGCTGTTCATTTCTCATATTTTCTTTAACTGTTTATATCTTTCACATTTGGAAATGTTTTGAAAGTTTGTTTAAATGCTCCATTTGTCTGTCAGTAGGGGGGCAGTAGTTGTCTGAGTGAAGCGCTACAGACCCCCTGCAGAACTGCCCTGTCCTCTCAGTTTTCACAGTGGGGGTCCCACAGAAAGGGCCAGGGTTGGGAAAGTTCTTTTGGAGGGTTTAGAAAGCTCCTTTTGAGGCTGTTCAGACCTGCTATTATCATGGGTCTAAGTGTGTGTATTTACACCTGGCATTCAAATGTATCCCTGCATGCATCTGGAGAGACCCCTCATCAGACCTCAGTTATTCGCTGTGATATCCAAATGAACTTGTAGACTAGAACAGACTATAAGCTGAGGAACAAGCAGGACATTAGCAGGTCTGCTGACTTTTCTGCAAAATTACCAATGCATTCAGTGATTTTTAACTTCAACCCCAGGTCTAAAACAGCTGGGACATGGAAAATGTCAATCAGAGGCAGAAGGCCATAACTTGGAAATCTAAACAAGAGAACATGCTAAGACAAAAACGTTCATAAACATTTGGTCTCAACTTGAATTTGAAGCCAGCGACATGTCTCAAAAAGTACATGGAGGTTTTAGAGCAACATCTGCTCCCATCCAGACAACGTCTCTTTCAGGGAAGACCTTGCAGATTTCAGCAAGACGATGCTGAACCACATCCTGCATCCATCACAGCAGCATGGCTTCACAGGAGAAGAGTCCAGCTGCTGAACTGGCCTGCCTGCAGTCCAGACCTTTTACCAGTACACAACATCTGGAGCATCATGGAAGCAGAAATCCAGCAACCAAGGTCCAGGACTGTAGAGCAGCTAGAATCCTGCATCAGACCAGAATGGGACAACATTCCTCTACCAGAGGAAGAGATGTTACAGAGCGAGAAACGTGGTCCTCTATCAACCTTCCTGAGTTATCATGTCTCTGAGTGGGTGTAGGCCCACGTAGATGTCAGATTCAAGATTTGATGGGAGACATTCTTGTACTTTACATGAAATAGTAAAAGGCCTCATTTATCCAACCCAGCCCAACTTTATATAGAAAGCACTTAAAACAACAAAGTTGACCAAAGTGCTGTACACAGCTTGGAGCTTAAAAAACCTCAAGTTTTATGTTCTATCATGAAAATAATATTTATTTTTGACAGTTGCAAATTTATTTATTTATTTATTTCGGCATAGTGAAAGTAAATAAAACACATTACAGAAAGGAAAAAACAAAAAAAAACAAAGACCGAAAGGGTGTAGGCTGAAGCTAGTAGCTTATAAAATGCCTACCCATTACTAAAACAATGTTACCAATTTGCTATAATTTACTAAATTGACATTGAAAAAAGATTTACATCATTACCCCAATTGCTAATAAGAGCAACATTAAAAAAAAAAAAAAAAAAAATTACCCACATACTTTTGCATGTCATTTATCATGATACTTCATTATTATATCATTTATGTACTTTCTTTTAAGTGATTTCAAAATAGAACTTATTTTTAAGTCATCAGAACAATTGTTCCACAATTTGACACCAGAGACAGATATACAGTGAAACTTGACATTTGTCCGTACCCTGGGTTTGCTAAACATTTCATTTCCTCTAAGTTCATAACATTTCTCCCTCTTTTTAAACAGCCTCTGGATACAGAATGGCATTTGATTATTATTAACTTTATACATGATTTGAAATGTGTTGTCTACTAGATCTCTGAATTTCAGTATGTGTAACTGAATGAATAGTGGATTTGTTGGTTCATAATACTTTTTTTTACTAATTATACATATGGCCTTCTTTTGCAGTAGAAAAACTGAATTTGTGTTTGTGTGATAAGTGTTTCCCCATATCCCTACACAATAGGTCATATATGGAACAATCAATGAGTTATATAGAATAAAAAGTGATTTCTGACACAAAAAGTTCTTTACTTTGTACAGTATTGCAACAGATTTTGACATCTTGGTTTTAACATAATTTATATGTGATTTCCAATTTAGATTATGGTCTACAATAACTCCTAAAAACTTAATTTCTGTAACTATGTCAATTTCATGATTTATTATTTTAATCATAGTGTTCAGGTTGTAGTTATAATCTAATGTAAATGTTTTAAAATTGATCTTGTATATCGATCTGCCAGAGTTGGATTCCTAATAGGCTTCACTCATCTAAGCCATGTGATATGAAAAGGGTAAAAACTCCATAAAAATTATTTTTGTGGTCTTAAGTAGCTCTTAGTGGGCACTAATGTGCTGACTAAAGACCCATTTATGCTCGACAGAGATGATCGATACGCAGTTCTCTCCAGCAACAGTTACACGTGGAATTTGGTCCGTTTTCAGGAAGCTTAGCTAGCCATTATCTGACGCAGAAGACGGAACAATACCACAGGAAATCATGGGGGCAGTGTTGAGCAGAATAGCTGACATGCGACCAGCGAACTAAACAAACCAGAGAAGAAGAGGATCAGGAAGGGAACAAAAAAGCAGAAGAAAGATGAAGACGACGACAACTGTAGAACGCATTCCCACTGCTAGAAGGTGTCTGAAACTGACGTCGGATCGTGGGAGTGAACGCTGAACTCAGCACTGCCCCCTAGTGGAGGAACAGACTCAACAACCATGGCAATGCAAAACACGCACGGAAGTATGAGGACGGCCCGTATGAAAACATTTGAAACGGATATTGCTGTTTACGTACTTAAGGGAACAGAAATGGGCCTTAAAGATGAAAACTGAAGTTTCAAAAGAGGAGCCAAAAAACACAAGACTCCTCAGCTTGCAGCTGATCCATGTGCTGTTGTTGCTTTGAAAGGTATCACCTCTCACACCAATACGCCAACTGTGCCTTCCATCCATCCATCAAGTCAGAGGTCTTATCCGAGGTCTTTGGGAAAGCACCTTAAACAAAGAAGACCAGACTTCACTCTTGCTGGCACCTTCTTCCAGCTCATCCGGAGACATCCAGAGGCGTTCCAGGCCAACTGAGAGATGTAGTCCCCCCATTGTGTCCTGGGTCTTCCCTTGGGGCCTATTCCAGATGGGACATGTCCAGAATACCTCACCAAGGAGGCCGGAGCTGCAGTCTCATTCTTTTGGTCAGAACCTTTAGCTTAAAGCAATAAGTGAGGGAACAAACATAGATGTACTGGTAAATTAACAGCTTTGCTTCTGTTCTCTACCACAACATGTCGATGCAGAGCCCTTCTCAAATATCTGTTTTGATTTAACATAAATATGTGCAGCTGTGCACATTTATTCTGATGCCCTTTAGAAAGCAACTGAGACAATGGAAAATTGGACCGATCCAGAGCTCCATTCAGAACTATCCACCCGCCCTCTTAGAAAACCTGTTGAGTAAGATGTTGAGTGTTGAGTAAGAGGGTCTTGGATGTGGCGCCGGTCTTGGCGGCAGCAGCAGCAGAGTGGAAGATGTGCTAGTGTGGCTGAGTGGTTGTCTTTGTATGTTTTTTTCATTTTTCATTTTTAAGAAAAAGGTGTGGGAAATGGTGACAGGGACTCGTCTTACTTTGGTGGGCATCCTCTTCATTTTTATTCTTGTTATTCCACTTTATGGGAATCTATTCATTAGAGCCGTGACTACTTACTTCTGCTCCCTGACTCCGGAATCGGCATTTTGGATTCCTCGGCAATGGTACCCCCGGCGATCTACCGGCTGGATCCTTCAACAGGTAACCGGAGCTGGTCGTTTGGATCGAGGCGAACGAGGAAGAGGGGGCGACGTGGTGGACTGCGCCAAAGGCTGAAGCGACTGGGCCACCGCCGGATGCCCTTGCCAGCTGTCATCCTAGCGAATGTTCAGTCACTCTGGAATAAAGTGGACACACTTCAGGGCAACGTCAAATATATAGTATAGGGATGCCTGTCTTTTGGCCTTGACGGAGACTTGGCTTAAAGAGCAGGATCCCCAGTCGGATCTGGAAATTGACGGATTTGGAGCTCCCTATCGCCTTGACAGAGACCCTGCAGTGACCAGCAAGTCAGTTGGTGGGGGTGTATATTCACCCGAAGGTCAACACTGACGTAGCCACTCTGGCTATGCTAAAAGCAGTACAGCGGCTCCAGGGGACGGCGCCGGATGCACCGCACTTTATTCTGGGTTTAATCACTGCAGACCTGTAAAGTCCTTTCCTAACTTTTATCAATATGTGACGTGTCCAACTCAACATGGGAAGTGTCTTGACCTCCTGTTTGGATCCGTGAAAGATGCATATAAGTCTTTAAGCAGAGCTCCGTTGGGAATGTCGGACCACAGTGTGGTTTATTTAGTTCTGTCATACAAATCTGTCCTGAAGAGAAACAAGTCAGAGAAACGTTTGGTTCCGGTTTGGTCTGAGGAATCAATTCTTTGTCTTCAGGACTGTTTCCATTACACAGACTGGGACTTGTTCAAAGAATTGTGTGTAGATCTTGACGACCTAAATGATGTTGGCTCTTCTTATATTTCTTTTTGTGAGGCTTCTATCATACCACGGAAAGAAATTTCTTTTTTCCAAAACAACAAGCCATGGGTGACAAAAAGTGTCAAAAATATAATTAACCAGGGGAACATTTGTTTCTTGCAAGGTGATATTGTACAACAGAGAGAGCTTCATAAACAGTTAAAAACGGAGCTCAAACTGGCAAAGTACAGGTACAAGGACAAGGTGGAGAGTGTGCTAAGTGCAGGCAGCTCTCGCTCTACATGGGAGGGGGTGAAATCCATGATGAGGTGCCACCAAAGAAATGTCATGTCTCCCTAAATGGAAGGTCTGACCTGGTGCTTTCCAATGAACTGAATATTTTTTTTAACCGTTTTAATGTCAATGTTTTTAGTGAAGAATTGTCTGTTTTTTAGAGATATTGTCTCTTCTCAGAGCAGTGTTGTTGTTGAAAGGAGCAACTTGTTAAACTTTTCCGTGGAGTTAAGGAGAGGAAAAGTCCTGGTCCTGATGGCGATGGAGGTCGGGTCCTTAAAAACTGTGCTGTCCAGCTGGCAGATATATTTAGTTTTATTTTTTCAACATCCCTCCAGCTTCATAAGGTCCCTTCACTCTGGAAATATTCCATCATTGTTCCAGTACCTAAATCTGCATCTCCCAAAACTCCTAACAACTTCAGACCTGTTGTACTAACTTATCTGGTCATGAAGTCTTTTGAAAAAATTGTTAAGAAATCACTCCTGACCAGGTCCAGGATCATCTGGACCTGCTGCAGTTTGCTTACAGGTCAGGTAGAGGTGTTGCTGAATTTAGTTTTAACCCATCTTGAGGGAGCCAGGTCCTTCGTTTAATCCTTACAGACCAAAGCCACCCATTGGCTCATGAATTTTTGCTGCTTCCATCAGGGCACAGGTGCATCCTACCAAGATGTAGGACTAACAGACACAAATACTCTTTTGTCCCTGCAGCCACTGCCCTGCTGAACAAGGAGTTTAATTTTTTTTTTAATTAATTTATTAATTTTATTATAGTCCTTTTAAATATGTTGTGTTATTTCTGTGTTTGTGACTGATTGTTTTTACTGCTGGCTGTACAACAAATTGCCCTCACAGGATAATGAACCTTAAGAGGTATCTGAATTTAGTGGACAAGCTCTTTCTAGAGTACAGGTTATATCCAGATATTCTGGCTTCCACAATCAGTCTGTTTTTGTCTGAATAAGATGTTGTAGTGATGAAACAATGACTTTATCAGCAGCACAAATCAATCACAAATTCATCTTTAGGTTCTCCGACCCAAGCCAAATGTTTATTCTTTTCAAGCTCAAATATTTAATGTGAACGTTTTGGAGGAACATTTTTACACATTAAAGTGAAGGAGTTTTCTCATTTCACTGTAGCAACAGCCAGCTATTAACTGTCTTCTTTGCTTGTGAATGTTGGAACTCATTGGTAAATTCTTTCTGTAATCATGGATGTTTAGGATGCAACATTTATGGAGCTTTTAGTGAGAACTAAAAGGACTAATTCTAAGAACAGGCTGTAAATTTAACCACGATGCTGTCCTTTTATAAATGTGTTTAACAAAGTTGTGGAACTTGTATTGTTTGAGGTCCACCCTGCTGTCAACAAATGAAGGCATTTAAGTTTGTGTTATCATGTTTTAGTGGCTGTCCCACCTCAGTTCCGCAGAAATTCTTTATCAACAGCGGGCTTATCCAGCTGGGCAGGGACAATGTGCTGCAGATAGCTTGCAGCTTCTACGGTTGGGCCAGAGGTGTGGTAATGAAAGCAGAAGCGCTCTGCGAGCATGGTGTACTTACTGAAGCAGGTGAATGCAGCAGCTTGTGATAAAGCTTTTCTACCAGTTATTTAAATCCACGTCTCCAGTCTGGAGGTGGGAAAAATCTGATTCACTGTCAGTGCTTTGAATGTCAGTTAAGTCTGACTATAAAGCCATTGTCTTGCCTGAGTCAGCTGTGCTAGCATCACTTTGATTTACTCCTGAACTCCTGATAAGCATAAAAAAATGCTTGACTTTTGCAAACATTGTCAGGGAGAAAATATGCTTTTCAGTTACTCAGTTACTGAGGACAGCGTCCCAAGCATGACCTGTCCACAAATACATACAATACAGAACAAACATAACAATCTTATCAAAGTGCTACTTAAAATGGATTAAAAAGTTACTACAAACTTGTCTCAGGATGTTTCAGAACTTCATTCTTTCTGGTGAACTGACCCACGTTTACACCAGTTTAAGCAGAACCAAAGTGAGATAACTTTACTCCGCGGCACTAAACACAAACAGCTTTAAGTTGATTGTTCAGGCTCCATGATAACAAACACTTTTCCCAAAATAACTTATTCAGACAATCAGGCACATTACATAAAATATTAGGACTTCGACAAGAGCTTACATAAATTTAGACTTCCAACATTTACATAGGTTACCAGACAAGATCACAATTCAATTGATTTCATTGGGTGGTTTGTAGGTTAACAGATGGATAGATTAGGTTAGAATAGGATTGGATGGAATTCATGCGATCATCTGGTCAGGATGACTCCTGGACACCTCTTTGGTGAGGTGTTCTGGGGATGTCCCACTGAGAAGACCCCTGGGAAGACCAGGAGGAGCTGGATGGACTACATCTCTCAGCTGGCTCAAGTCTTGACTTTTCTGCTTAAGCTGCTGCCCTCGTGACCTGAAACATGGATGGAGGGGTGGGTGGATGGATGGATGGATGATGGATGGATGGATGTATGGATGGAGGGATGATGGGTGGGTGGATGGATGGATGGATGGATGGATGGATGGATGGATGGATGGATGATGGATGATGGATGTATAGATGGAGGGATGATGGATGGATGGATGGATGGATGGATGGATGATGGATGATGGATGTATGGATGGAGGGATGATGGATGGGTGGATGGATGGATGGATGGATGGATGGATGGATGGATGGATAGATGGATGGATGGATGGATGGATGGATGGATGGATGGATGGATGGATGATGGATGGGTGGATGTATGGATTGATGGATGGATGGATGGATGGATGGATGGGTGGATGGATGGGTGGATGGATGGATGGATGCAAGGCACTGATGCCTTGCTCAGGGACACCTCGACATGAGCTCTCCAGGCCAGGATCAAACTGGCAACCCTCGGGCTGTAGGACGACCACTCTACCCACTGAGCCATGCCGAAAAAATAACTGAATGGAAAATTATATGAGACATTAAATGAGTAATTATAGGAAATAAAAGAATCAAGACTGAATCTTCTAGTGGTGGTGGGAGTTGCTCTTTGGGGGAAATACTGGTTTTTATTGAAAGTTTATGGGTTCATAATAAAAAGTTTGTTGAAAGGGAAAAATCACATTAATCATTTCATTCATTCATTCATCATCCGTAATGCTTCATCCATTAAGTATCACAGGGAAACCTATCCCAGCAGGTAAGAGGCAGGTGCTCCTGGAAAGGTGGCCAGGCCATCAGGGCCAACACAGAGACAAACAACCAGTCACTCCCAGGGAGAATTTAGACTCACCAGTTAATCTAACATCATGTCTTTGGATGGTGGGAGGAAGCCGGAGAACCCGGAGAGAACCCACGCATACACGGGGAGAACATGCAAACTCCACACAGAAAGACCACCACCCCCCAGGTTCCAACCTGCCCCAGCCGAGGCTCGAACCAGCGACCTTCCTGCTGAGAGGCTGCAGGAAAATCACAATAAAGTTGAATTCAGCAGTTTACTTAAATCCTTCTGATTTCTTTTTTCATAACAATGTTGAATTCATTGTTTACAGTGTTTTAGAGGAGATTTCAAAATATCAAGATTTATATTGTCTATCAGATGAAGCCCAAACATATCCTGATATCAGTTACAGGCCTTATCGTCCAGCCCTAAAATAAATGAATGAATAAAAAATACTTTATTTATTGCAGAGGGAAATTATGATGTCGTAGTTGTAGTTTTTCTTTTTTTTTTATGTATTATCTGTTCAAATAAGAACAAAATTAAATGGGAGGGAACCGCTCCTCTTCTGAGGTTGTCTTTCATGCGTGATATCCGGAAAGTACTCTCTCTTCTAACCTTTATGGATCAGGACAAAACAAAAAGTAATTTGGTCCAAACTAATCCATATCTCTGCTGCCTTCTTTTTACTATGAAGCGTCAGAATCAAGAAAACTTTACATGGTCAAGCATTTTACTGCTACTGTGGACAAAAAAAAACTCATTTTTATGGTGAGATATGTGAAGCCGGATGCAGGAAACGTGTGAAAGCTGAGCCGTGATGATGGACAGACTGAGGCAGACGACAGAGAGAGAGAGAGAGAGAGAGAGAGAGGAAGTGAGCGAGAGAAACTTTTCTCAATGACCTTAAAGCCCAACCCAGTCTCAGCTCTGATTGGTCCACCTCTCAGCCAATGGGCACTTCCACTCAGGAACTCCATTCATGAAAAGCCAGCCTGAAACAGACTGAAGTTGAGGAGGTGTGTGCGTGTGTGTGTGTGTGTGTGTGTGTGTGTGTGTGAGAGAGAGAGAGGTGGTTTCTTTCTGGATGTCTCACTTAGCAGCACAATCATTATTTCCTCTTTTCACTACTGCTCTGGATCCAACAAAAGAGCCTCTCAGTGTGTGAAACTGCAGTTTTCACCTTTCCTCCAGCTCTCTTGTCTCTTCCAGAAGAACGCACAAACTCAGGTTGACATAAAGAAAAGGTGAAGCTGATGTTGGACTTTTTGTAATGGTTATTTTGTTTAAGCTGTTGCTGTGAGGGTGCAGACGTTCCTGCACACAGGAGAACCTGCAGCTTGAACATATTCCACTTGCTTCGGTCCCTTTAGGTTCCACCACATACCAAACACATTCCCCACTGTAATTAACAATAATAAATAAATAAACAAGCCCTATGCCGCAGAGTTTTATATCTCTACACCATTTTGTAAAAGCTGTGAAAGTGTATATTAATTCAACGATTAAAGCTAAATTTTTCCAGCCTCAGGTGAATTCTGTTCATGTCCAGGTGTACCTGCCTCTCACCTGTCAATTGCTTTGATGGGTTCCAGCTTCCCCGTAACCCATAACGGCACGAGGCGGCACAGAAAATGATGAACAATTGAAATGGTAAATGGTCCGTATTTATATAGTGCTTTTACTGTACCTGGGATGATACCCAAAGCGCTTTACATCATACATCACATTCACCCATTCACACACACATTCACACACTGATGGCGGAAGCTGCCATGCAAGGTGCTCAACCACGACCCATCAGGAGCAATTAGGGGTTCGGTGTCTTGCCCAAGGAAACCTCAACATGAACTCGACTTGGTCGACGATCGAACCGGCAACCCTCGGGTTACGAGACGACCGCTCTACCTTGCTGGGTCACGCCGCGTGAATAACATGTTTTACCCATTCTTGGCCCAAGAAGCAGGTCTTAGTTCACCTGGAACCAGCAAAAGAACAAAGAAGAAAAAGAAGAGAAATGTTGGAACACTTTGAAGAGCTGTTGTGTGAATGAATGGCCTCCAGGAAACCTGGGAGAAGAATTATCTGCCGCATGCAGTGATGTATTTAATGTCTGCTTCTTTTGTTATGAATATTATCGTGACCTCCTCCACCGTCATCATGTTTCTTATTGTCTGAAACTGACGTCAGAACTCAGAATTAAACTCTAACTCTGCACTGCCTCTAGTGGATGTTTTACCTTACAACCACGACAATGTAAGGCATGCATCAGACATATATGGAGAATAAATTAAGCATTAGGGGCTGAAATAACCTTTTCTCCAACTGGTCTCCTTTTCACTTCCCCTTCACTTGTGCACCTCCTTTTTACTTCTTCATGTTTGAACATTTATACCAAATTTATAGCCAAACAAAATAAAGGAGATAAGGCAGGCTTATGTATTATACAGTCTCATATGATGGTGCTCAGTTCACTGTTCAGTTCTTTACATGCTAAAGTTGTTACATCAGGATTCCACCAGGGGGCCTGTTAGAGAACTCAGACCAGACAAAGCTCTTTAAACAAAACGATAAACATGGTGACAGTAGAGGAAGTTAGCATTTGGCTACCTTTGAGACCAGGGGAGGAAAAGCACCAGCAGTGATATCATAGTTGGTATGTAAGGAGCCTAAAGAAAGTTATCTTTAAAACTTTCCATCATTTTTAGCACCATCCACTTTGTGACCTTACGTCTGCTCAAACTGGTCCCTAGACTGCCCCTAATGGTTGCTCATATTTTGCAGCTTGTGGACGTACATCATTGATACAAGGATAAGCATTGTTTCAAACAAATGCAACATACGCAAGGCAGCCATGATAAACACATATACACATAATTAAAAGCAAATATATTCTGGGCTAACACTGCAGAGGTGAAAGTAGACAACAGAGGGTTGAAGTTTGTCATTATTATTATTATTATGAATCTTTTACCTTAAATCCAGAGTGTTGTCACATAGCGGTCACCAGGCAGCTTCAGTAATGTGACACTTTACATCACTTTACAATCCTTATTATATGCAGAATATTAAGTAATTACAGATGTACCTTAGAAACTTGAGAATTTTGGGTCTTTTTTTATGTCAGATATCTTTCAGTTGGCTTCCCCATCTCACTCAGTGAACTGGAATTAATCTGGAGCCATTTGTGTCTGTTTCCACATTTATCAAACACCCCCCCCAAAAAAGCCTAATGAGCTTATCTCTGCAGCACAATCCTCTCTCACTGATTGCATGTTTATTATTGCCAGTGGCTGTTTTGTCTGTTTATACACCACTGCACTGGTATGGAAGCTTTTCTCTGATTATTTTCTGCTGTTTCCATTCCTTCGCAGGGCGTCTCTCATGACCATCCGGTGCGGGGTCCCCCCCTCCAAGGCATCCCATGTGTGTGCACGTTTGTGTGTGACAGCTCCTACCACTCCAGGATGCTCTAGTCTCAATAATGTGTTATTGGTAGCGAGCCAGAAGTGACTCATTGTCTCAGCCTTGTAGAAGCAGAAAGCAGGCCCTGCTTAGGGGCAGTTTCCTGCTGATTGAGGATGTGGGATGTGTAGCTTAACCAGATAATGGGACGGGATAGTCTCTCTGTATCAGGATCTATAAAATCACATACCAGCACCAATAGCAAGACAATGAATCCCACATCATCAGATAAGAGACATTGCTGGAGAATGGATCGATTCTGGGGCTCCATGCAAAACATTAAAGCTTTAATGTTTACAGCAGCTTCTTGGTGCAATGACTTCTTTTGGAGAACTTTGAACATGGCAACAAATCTGGAAGGTTCCTGGCTAATCAGTTCAAAACAAACAAGGAGAAAACAACCATCTCCTCTGTCGAAGATCCATTCAAGAGAGATCCAGAAGGAAACATCAGCCACGACCCTGACAAGATAAATAACACTTTCAAAGAATTCTATAAAACATTATATACATCACATCTAAACACAATGGATGAGAATATTGATCAATTTCTGAGTAAAAAACAGGCTTTATTAAAGACAGACTTTCCTCTACTAACATACGTAGATTAATTAACATAATAGATTATACTACTCTACATAATCTAGAATCCACAGTCATTTCTTTAGATGCAGAGACAGCATTTGACTGAGTAAACTGAAAATTTTACTCATTAAACATTAAACAAATTTGGGTTTGGGTCATCTTTCATAGACTGGATAAAAATATTTTATAACAACCCAAATGCATGTGTGAAGACCAATGATCAAACCTCTCCAAGCTTCTGTTTGCAGAGAGGAACCAGACAGGGCTGCCCGCTTTCTCCATCACTCTTTGCTATTTTTATTGAACCCCTAGCTGCTGCCATAAGACAAAATAAAGAGATTAAAGGAATCCATGCCAAAAATATAGAACACAAGATAAGTCTTTATGCTGATGACGTATTACTTTTCCTCCCGAACTCACCGACATCTCTCCCCCAAACAATCACACTAATTAACACATTCTCATCAATATCTGACTACTCTATTAACTGGTCTAAGACTATTGTTATGTCCATTAACCTACAAGTTGGAAACATTAGATATCTAGGCATAAACATTTCCCCCAGGTTATCAGAACTAACAAAGCTAAATTATGTCCAGCTTCTAAAACAATAGAGGATGATCTCTCACGGTGGTGGCACTTACCCATATCACTCATGGGAAGGGTTGCCACCATTAAAATGATGGTTCTTTTTTGTTTTTGTTGCTTTTTAAACCTGTCTTGTTCAGCTTTTTGACAGCAGAATGAACAAATTTACTCTGCCAAGAGAACCCATTTGGATATGGGGCTCCTATTGAAGAGTGGTGAGTGAGATCGTGAAAATGCTACCATGCCTCTACGGAGGTCAGCGGCAGACCAGGGCAGCCCAGAGACACGGGCCATTAGCAGCAACCTTGCGGCACTAACCGGAGCTACCCTACCACGAAGACAACTTCAGCCCAACTCAGAGGGTGGCAAAGGAGAGCCCCAGCCAGAGCCCCCTGTGGTCTTGGGGCACTTCCCTCTGGATGGTGAGCCTCTGAAGTCATTAGGCACCCCTGCTCCCCGGGAGGTCCCCAAGTGCAAGACAGGAGAGGCTGCCCCCCCATGACCAGGCCATACAGGGACTGCAGCCAATGTGGCGCCACTAACCCCAGAAAGCATTAGGGGGGAATGAGAGGAGAGGTAGGAGGACAGCGGGAGAGCCTTGACCCATGGCACACAACCCCCAGGCCCAACCCAGCCCCCCCCGCCCCCTCCCCCCTCCCACCCCACATACACACCTATGTCCTTGCACACCCACATTCATCCTAGTGCACACACACTTCCCTACATACACACAGCACACGAACCTCCGCCTTTTCATTCCCCAGTACCTCTCCCCTGCCCTGTGAGAGACATCCCCGGCAGACCAGAGCACGGTGCACCCCAATTCCGGTCCCCACCCCCCATCACCTCCCACCCACATGTGGCTGACTGGTCATCCCCCAGGACCAGTAGCCCCCCATCAGCACAGCCGCCCCAGATCCCGGCCTCCAGGGCAACCACCTCCCCCTACCCGCCCCCAGGTGCCGCCCCGGGAAACAGGGGTGTGAAAGGTCCCCATTGCGCTCATGAAGAAGAGGGGTCTGGGGATGTAAGTCCAGAAGGAAGCAAACTTCCCTCTAGATGGTGAACTGCTAGCAGCACTGGGCACCCCCATTTAAGGGAGAACAAAACTAAAAGTAGAAAACAAGAATCAAGAATCAAGGGTCTTTATTGTCATTGTGCAAGGCACAACGAAATTTTGTTTCAGAAGTTCTTGGCTTAAAAGGCCACAAACCACAACAACTGCAATCAAAGCCAAACAGAGTAACTAAACAGCTGCTACACCTGGAAAGAAGTAGGAAACATCCTAAAGGCTTTTAAGGCCTGGTACACACATTAAGATTATTGGGCGCTTTTTGTCCCAATTTTCCCCTTTCATATCTTGAGTTTTATTTTCCTATAAAATGATCATGTGTTCTGAGGTGTGTTAAGAGCAAATTCATCCCCATAATCAGCTCCAAAACGGGTGGTGGCCGACAACTAGAAGTATTGAATATGTTCCACAAATATGATCAAAAATCTTCGTGTGTGTGGAAAGCCGACTCCGAGCTGTGACTGCGTGGATGGTGACGTGGAACGGAACGTAGCCAATCAGAGAGCGAGCTGAGAACAAGATATAAACTCCGTGTTTTTTTCAGTTCTGGACGTTTCTCCTAACAATAGTCCCAGACCACCATCCTTACTTCACCATGTATGTCCTCTTCCAAGCTGGGTGTTTTCAGGCTGTTGCCATGGTTCTTCTTTGTTTTTGTTAGATCACGTTTGGTCATGCTAGATTTCTGGCTACGAAGACTAGATTGTAGATGGGTGTCAGGACAGCATTGTTATGTGTGTGTTGTTCTGTGCTGAGATTATTGGAGCCACCACACACAGTACGATCAAAAGTGTGAAATGCCTGACTCTTTTATCTTCATCTGTGGGGTCTTGACCAGATAAAAAATCTCATTAGATAAAAGAAAAGCCTTATGTGTGTGCCAGGCCTAAGAGAACACAACAGACCATCTACAGAGGCCCCTGTGTTAAGTAAAACAGTAAAATCCATGAACAGCAACAAACACAACAGCAACTAGTGTGTGTGTGTGTGTGTGTGTGTGTGTGTAGGTGTAGGTGTGTGTGTGCAGCGGTGTGGGCGTGTATGTAGCTATGTGTACTAAACATTAGGGGTGAGTTGTGTTGAGTGATCCTGCAAATGCAAATCCGAGACAGCCCACTGGAGTAATGGCCATGCATCTGGAAAAAAGGAGGCAGAGGAAGGCCACAGCCAGAGCCGCCCCCTGCTGCAATATATCTCCAAATGGCTTAAACCTAGTGGTCTGGATGAACCATGGTTAGATGTTGCAGGCATTGTGTGAGGATCTGGTTATCTCTGACCTGCCATTCGTCAGCTCAGCCATCAAACCACATTAGTGCTATGAAAACATCAACATCAGTTCCTCTTTAATGGCTTGGTGGGAATTTCTAAAAGTACCCCCACCCCTCTGGAACAACCATGACATCCTGCAAAACAAAAAGCTGATTAACTTCATTCACTGGAAAAATAAAGGAATAAAACAGTTGTATAATAGAAAATGGAAACTTCTTCTCATTTGAATATACTTCACAATATGGAATCAGCAGCACTGATTCGCTTCCCTCTACTCTTACATCCCCAGACCCCTCTCCTTCCCCGCTCTCTCTCACACACATATAGGGTCTTGGGAGGCATGCACTTCACGCTGGATGGAGGAGTCATCTAAGTGGCCTCGTTAGCTTCACCCTGTGACGACTCCCACAAATTCATGTAGTCATTAAAACACAAGAAACACAACACACATATAACTTGTGGGGGGCGTGCCATGTAGTGCATGGTGGGCGGGGCTGCTCAGGTACCCTCGCTCCCCAGCATGGTGTGGTTAGTGCCTCTCAGTTTTAATGGTGAGGGCTATGGGTCCTCTCACGCCCTGTTTCCTGGATGTCACTGGGGGCGGGCAGAGGAAGGTGACTTCCCCATGGGCAGGGGGCTGAGCTGGCTGCACTGATGGGGGGCTGCTGGCCCTGGGTGCTCAGTGTGCCGCATCTTGGTGGGATGTGGTGGGAGGGTGGCTGGGGCTGATGTTGGGGGCCAGATTTGGGGCTTGCTATCCTCTTTTCCACTGGGGGTGTCTCCCACAGGACATGGTGGGAGGGTTATGTGTGATGTGGATGTGTGAGAGCAAGTGTTCATGTAAATCTGGCCATGGGTGTAAGGTTGGAGACAGGAGGCGTGATGGTGGGAGGAGGTAGGCTGGAGGGGAGGCCAGATGGAGGTGGATGGAAGGGAGACTATTAGGTGGGACTGTGCAGGGAGGAACTCCTGATGATTGTCTGCTTAGTTTACTTGTAAAAGCTGTAGGAAATTCTCTGTTGTTTCTGTACAGGTGTAGCAGCTGCTTGTCTGCTGTTAGGTTGGATTAAAGCTTGTTGCTTTTGTCTGCTGGATCTTTGTCTTCTCTTCCTTTTTCTACTCTTCATTTTAATTCTCTTCACTATTCTCCTTTCTTATGTCCTCTCTGGTCAGGTCCAGCAAAATTATGTAAATTCAAAATAAATAATATTAAAGTAAATAGATAAGCTTCTCTGAAGTTCTCATTAACAAACAACCTTAAGTCCAGAAAAGTTTTAATCAAGTCTCATCCTGTTGAGAACAGAGCAGAACCACTCAGCTATGAGAGCAGATGATTTGATGGTTTCTGTCTTCTCCTTAGCGAACTAACTTCTCTTTAACTTCTCTGTTTGGAACTGTCTAAGCATGTTCTAGTTTGGGCGAACATGCAGAGTTCCACCAAAGAGATACACTCATGAAGCTATAAGAATTTCTGGTTTCATGCTGGAGATGTTCTGCCTTGATGCTGCTTTTAGCTACCTTCTACCCACATCACTAACATCATGTCCTGGTTGGGCTGCAGTTCATGGACATAAATCCCAATAAAACATTTCCCTCTGAATACCAACAGTATTTTACTGGCGCTACTTCTTCAGCTTCTTATTCTTTTGACTGTGTTTTCAGCAGCACTGTTGCTGCGTTTCTTTTATCTTTCATGTTCTTATGCTGACAAGTGATTAACAGGTGTTGTTATCTGGGATGATCCAGAATTTTGGTATGGAGGTGGAACTGGGCATGTTCCAATGAATTAAACTAAACACAGAAAATAATTGTTAGTTTTTTAGATTATATTTATATTTTGTTAATGGAAACTGGACACAACACACTGGAAATGCATAAATGCAGAATCAACTACAATGATGTCACAAACATGATGAAATATGCTTAACTAGCTCAATGGAGGGTTTGGACTTTGCTCTCTTGACACGACAATTCATCCCAGGAGGAAAGCAATGAGCAGTCTGAAAATGTCTCCCACTATCCCAACACTGAAACCTCACTCACACCTTCCTCTCTGCTCCCTTTTTTCATTTATGCATTTTATTGTCTGTTCACTATTAACTTGTGCAGCCAACAGAAACTCTAAAGGCCAATGTCCACCGGGTGCGTGTGCACCACGTTATGGCTGCGCCATGGTCTCCACTTCGATTGTTGCTCAAACTAGGTCAAAGCCTGCAGCTATCACAGTCAATTTGGGATGATTTGAGAATGGTGGGATATGGAGACACAGGCGACAAGGCCAACCACATAAACTGGAGGAACAGGAACTAATGACAATATTCTTTGAGCCTAATCACACTTTTTCTCATCCTCCTCTCACAGAACTAGTCCAGAGTCCTTACCTCCTCATCATTGTTCTCCCCCACCACCCGTTCTCCTTATCCTGATGCTCCTTCATCCCACCTCCTTTTGTATAGTATAATTAGTCATGTGGAACATATGGAGCATCGTGTTACATAACCCAACAGCAGCTGCAGCTAGAGCCTAGATAATTCAAATCAGGGCAACACTTTTTGATCACAGCAGATGTGAAGCATTTAGCTGTGTCATGGCAAACTTTATGGACTCCATGTCTGAAGGAACAGAAGCAAGAACAATGACTTGCTGCTGCTGGCCTCTTCCTTCATCAAACTAACAATGAAAGTATGAAAAGGATCCACATTCATAGCATATTGCTTCTCAGCTTATGTTGATGTGGCATTAGAATAATACAGTTTGGTCTTGCATTAGATTAGAAAAGGAGCAACTGGGATTCAGTTCATTCACAAATGTAAAATATATTCTAATAGTATTGTGAAAAAAGGGATGGCCCCATTTTTGTACCTGTCATTTGATTCAATTTGATTTGATCAAAAAATAAATCAGGAAACGAAAACACAAGACTGAAAGACTATGGAAACTAAGGAACAGTAATAAAACTGTAGCAAAAATGTTTAAGATGGCGCTGTGGTAGACGGCAGCCTTTTACAGCAGCACTCATGTATTTGCCTAACTTTTACATACTTTACCTTTCTATTTACTTTTCCCTTGATTTGTGTGTCTGCCACAACTCACACCAAACATTCCAGCCTGATGAGCAGTTGATTTTCGATGTTCTTAAAAAAAAAACGTGAGTTGTTTTTACTCCGTCACCTTTGCAATGAGTATGTCTGTCAGGGCAGTCATGTTGTTTACCCACGGCACAACCTGATTGCGCTGTGTAGCTCTTGAATGTTGCCCAGATCCTGGCCTGACATCCCTGCGAGGTTATGAAGGAGACGTCATGGATGCAGATCGGGAAAGAAACTGAGAACAATGCAAAGAAAGCCCAACGAGGGGAAGTTGCACTGCATGTAAGAGATGGTGTAACCCTGGACATGTTACAGTGAAGGAGTGTCTCTGCACCCTGAACAACAAACTACTTGTGGTTGGTAACATCCATCCCACAGTTTACATTCCTCCGTCAGCAGACACCACGTTGACACCGTCTGTTGACATCATCCTCAACATGGTCTCCAGGCTACAGATGAAGCAGCCCAGTGTTCTCTTCATCATCTCTGGGGATTTTAATCACACCATGCTCCAGAACCATCTGACTAACTTCCACCAGTATGTTGACTGCACCGCAAGAGACAATAAAACTCTGGACCAGCTGTATGCAAACACCAAGGATGCTTAGTGCACAGCTCTCCCCCTCTCTGCAGATCAGACCACAACCTCGTCCATCCCTGTCATCCAACTGCAGCCTGTTACTAAACAGCCTGTCAGGAGGTGGACTCCTGAGGCCACCAAGACATTAAAAGACTACTTTGAGTCCACCGACTATGGCTTGCTCTGTGAGCTGGATGGGGAGGACATCAATGCTATAGTGACTGCTTCACAGTGTAGCCTACATCAAAAACTGTGAGGAGAACTGTGAGGTACTCTTGTGTGAGGAAAGCATCCAGGTCTGGAGATTGACAGGAGCTGAAGAGGAACAAGCTGAAGGACAAGCTGAGGGGCAATTTGAGGAAGAAGCTGAGAGACAAGCTGAGGGAATGTAAGGACATGTACAGGAGGAAGCTGGAGGCCAGGCTCCAGGAGAACAACATGAGAGATGTGTGGACTGGGATGGAAGAGATCACGGGCTACGGGGGCGGGGCCAAACAACCAGCGGGGAGCTAATGAGCTCAACTACTTCTTCAACAGGTTTAGCTTACAGCCCCTACCTGCTTCATCTCCCCCCAGCCCCCACACACTCAGAGCTTCCAGTAGTCTTGCCCCCTCCCCACTCACTCTTCTGGAATAAACCTGCAGCACCCATCCCCCACTAAACACTCTCTTACCTCAACAACTGGACACTTCCCACTCTCCTTCACCTCCCACGGATGCAGACGACCGATCCACTGCCTGACTGGGACTGCTGTCCAGTTGAGGCGGCAGCTGGAGAGACTCCACCAACAGAAAGCGGCTGGTCCTGATGGCATCAGTGCAGGGTTCTGAGGAACTGTGCCACCCAGCTGTCTCCAGTTCTCCAGTATCTCTGCACCCTGAGTGTGAGTCTGGAAAAGATTCCGGTTCTGTGGAAGACGTCCTGCCTCACCCCCAAGAATCCGATCCTGTTTGAATGACTATTGACTATTGCTCTCACATCTCATGCGATGAAGGTCTTAGCCTAACTGAGGCTGCAGGTGAGACTTTTCCTCGACCCTCTACAGGTTGCCTACCTCCATGTGGAGGTGGATGATGCTGCCATCTGTCTGCTGCAGCGCACCGATTCACACTGTGATGGTGTTGGTGGCATGGTAAGAATCACTATTTTTATTTCTCCAGTGCATTCAGCACGTCCAGCCTCTGTGTGTCCAGCCTATGTGTGTGACAAGCTGTGGGGGATGGGTGTTGGCTTGTCCACCAGCTCATGGATCACTGACTACCTGACAAGAGGACCACATTTTGTCCATATGGGCAGTGTTCTATCTGACAGTGTGGTGATTGATGTGGAGCTCCACAGGAAACTGTGCTGCCCCCCTTCCTGTTCACCATATACACCACAGACTTCCAGTACAGGACCACAATGTTCCGCCTGCAGAAGTTCTCTGATGACTCTGCAGTGGTGGGGGGTATGAACAATGGACGGGAGGAGGGGTACAGGCTGGTGGTGGACAATTTTGTGGAGTGGGCTGCTGACAATCACCTGACGCTGAACGTGGATAATACCAGAGAGATGGTGACTGACTTCAGGAGGAGGACAGCTCCACAACCGCTTTGCATCCTGGGGAGGAACATGGACACGGTGGAGAACTACAAGAACCTCGATGTGAACTTGGCCGGCCCACGAAGGTGATGAGCTGACTCTTTTTTCTGAGAAAGCTCAGATCCTTCATGGTGTGCAGCAGGATGGTGGAGGTGTTCTACCAGCTGGTTGCTGCCAGTGTCTTCTTCTTTACTGTGGTCCGCTGGGGGAGCAGCATCAGAGACAAGATCAGATTCAATAAACTGATCCAGAAAACCCTGTTGTTAAGCTATGGATTCCCATCAGGACTAGCTCTTCTCCCACATTCTGGCTCAGTTTTTTTTTTTTAAATAAGGTCAGATTGAAATAATGTTAATTTAAAGCTGAATCATCTCTTTTTAAGATGATTTTTGTATCATCCATAAAACCTTAGAAATGAAAGAGTTTCCATTTTCTGGGAATTCTAACACAGTTCTAATTTAACATACAGTACAGTTTAAAGAACAGTACAAAGTCAGTCATATTCAAATAAGTCAGAACAAATGTGTTATAAACTCTGTCTGTCGGTTTGTTCAGAGATACTTCCGACTTTTTGTTAAATTCTCCAGTTATTGATAAACGTGACTCCTGTTATCAACATGTCAGACACACAGATTGATGTGCACATGCACCTCGACTCACGTGCATCTGTCCAGAACAGAAAGCAAGACCACAAAAACAATGTCCTACTTCTGTTAATCAGAGAGCAGCCATTATTACTGCAGAGGAGCTGATTGTGTTTGTAGCGTCTGCAGGTGGACGGCTGTGTTTGCTGGAGAAACAATGCTGGAGCTTAACACGCCCATGCCTGCTATTCACTGTAGGATCCCTGCACCTGGTGATGAACAGTGGTAGGACCAGCCCAACTTGAATTAGAGCTCTCACCTCTTTGTCTCTCATTCCACTAAAACCATAATGATAGATTACGGGGTTAATTAGCCATGTGTTATTATCTAAGGGCTGCATTAATCCTGGGAGCCTGTTTCCTGGCTTCTTCTACCATATGGGCCAGAAACTGGAATATACAGGTACAATGGTTCATCTGATGAGCCAACACACAGGAGCTCAAGTGTTACGTAATATTATGTCAGCAGAAAACATTTTTTCTTCTCTCCATCTTTGATGGCAGAAACTGTCAGAGCAGCCTTGGATCAGGGTTGAACGTATGGTGCCAGGAAGTCCAGCCTAACTACAAATTATCACATTTTCTTACAATGTGTGAATCAAGTTGGACATAAAAACTTTAAACACATCTGGGCTTACATATCTTAGCTTCCTGAGTCCTGCTGAAACCATCCGACTCTCACCCACTTGTGGTGGTGTCCTTGCAACGGCTGACAAACGGAAATGAATTTCCCTGTAATGACAGCACATCTTCTGTAGTCCACTTAATGGTGGTCTTGTCTGGATGTTGAGCGCTGATTGCTGTGGTATTTAGTGTTTTTCTGTCTGCCTCTGGGACGTCCTTTCCATTAAAGTTTACTCTGCTGGTGTCTTTACATCCACACTGACTTTCTTTTGACGGTTGGGCTGATTCTACACATGAATATATTGTGACTGTGGTGGCTGCATGTTACCACATGTTGTTGTGAAGATGCTCATCCTTAAACTTGCATCCTCTGCATGAACAGAGAACTTTTTTCTTGCTCTGGAGGTCGTCCTGGTGGCGAGCTGGCAGGGATACGTGCTCTTGGGGACTGGTCTCCTGGGTCCCGGGGCCCCCTGGACCGGCTCTGATCTCGGCCATTATTCATTCCTGTTATTTACTAACCTGCATGCTGATCCAGTCACTGCGTCGCATTGGGTTTAATCAGCTACAGTCATGTTTGTGTTTTTCTTGGTGTTGCTGATGTTTCTGTTGTTGTGATTATTGAGTCTTGTTTCTACAGCTCATCTGGCGTTCGCAGGTGTTTTGTCCTCCTGTCTGTTTTTTTCTGCTAAAATTGAACAGCTGATGCTCTTACCTTTAATCTGATGTATCCTTGTTTTTCTTTTTTTCTTCTCTTCACTCTTTATCTCTCACATTTTCCTTCTTTTATTTACTCCTCCCCCCAAAAACCCTCTTGTCAGGTCCAGCATAAATATGTAAAATCAGCAATAGACACACTGAACAATAACAAATAATGTTTAAATTAGCAAGAGGAGCCTTGTACCCATAAAGCTCCTCTTGGCAAAGTTAATTTGTTCAGCACAACACAGCAGCCAGACCATCATTCTGCCGCCGCCATGCTGGACAGGACAAGGTAAAAAAAGTTTTCAACCAATCACATGATTGTTCTCAGAGACTACACAACAAACAGCTCTGCTCAGCTGATATATTCATATACTCATTTGAAGAAATGTAAATTGTCTTAACTTAAGTCTATTTTCTCATTTTATAAAATATTTATTTTATTTTATTATTTTTATTTTTATTTTTATTTATTATTTTCTCCTCATTTAATTCCCTTATTAATATATTTTATTAGAATTTTATAAGAATTTATATTTAGTGTTTATGTGAATGGATTTTATTCATAATTTAGGTTTTCCTTAAAATAAAGATATTAATTGTGTCATTTTCTTATTAAGGCCAAAAGGTATGGTATCAGTATTGATATTGGGTGGATATTAAAAAAAAACATAAACTAGTGGTATCGTCTCGACAGGAAAACCTTGCTTTGCTAATTTTAATAATCTGGGAAAATATTGTGAAGTATTGGTGTTTTCTCTGTAAACAGGATGTATGCGTTCATGTGTGTGTGCATCCTTAAGCCCAGTTGAATTGATGGATGTGTGATAATCAATACTGCCAGCATCTGTGGTCACAGGATGGACTGCAGGGGGTTTAACAGCTACGACACCCAGAGCCAGATCATCCAGCCACACGTATCCACCCTCTGATACAACTAATTAAAACCAAATCTGTGTCCTGCGTGTCCTTTGCTTCGCACTTTAGATCGACGGCATTAATCTGCTTGTGGTGAGGCATTAATCCACTGGATTCCCGCCCGTGTTTGTGATGATGACTGCGTGTGTGCGTACTGTATCAGTGTGTGCCTCCTGCTGTCAGGGTGTATATCACTAATTCTATAGGCACATTGTTAAATACTAACACTATTGTTCAACAAGCCTGTGTGTGATCTGCTAAACTCATATCTCCACACCCATATGGTGATGCTGGTTAAACCCAAAGCAAACCTATAAAGTTATCAAGTTCCAAACAACACTCTTCAGTGACTTATTACATCTAAGATGTAATCTACAGAAGATGAAATATATTTTAAATGTGAAACAATGAATGAGTTTATTGGCAGTGCCAGAAATAATCTATTCTACTGTGTATTGTTTTATTGGCCATTATTATAGGAGTTAACTCTAAACAATGCGGACCATGTTTCCTGTGACCTTTGTCTGACTGATGGTGATAAAAGATGTGAAACACGAACAGACTACAGCCAAGCAGAAAGCTGGACATCAGTGAGAGGATAAAAATAACTTAACAATAAATAAACTACTCACATTTTCCTCTGGCCAGGAAGAAAATGCATGAAATAAGACATAAAACGTGTTCTCTGCTGCTGATTACAGCGCTTATCTGTGGAGTACAAACACCTTGTGAAGGTTCCGGTAGATGCTGAGCAGCACCGAGCGGAGCTGGCTGCTTCTATGACAGGAAACTTGTTGAAAATTGTTGCGCATGAAAGGAGATAATCCACGTGCATGTGTCATCTTGAAAGTTGAGGAGGAACAATGAAAATCTTACCAGAGATGAAGCATTGGGTAATTACACAAAAGCCGTACGCACAATCTGCGTACACACACACAAAATAGTGAGTCATATTCCTAATCCCTGGGGACGGGTTCGATGGTCCATCTGGGGCAGATGGGTGAGGGTGGCGCGCGTTTGCCATTAGCCCACGGCTCGCTGGCTGCAAGGCCATGACCCTCCTGCTTTTGATCCTATTAGCAGGTGAATGAGGAGATGGACATCAGACTGACAGTCCGACTCTGGCCTCCGTTTGGCCACCTGACTCGAATACTCATTAGTCCTCACATATGCTGCTGAAAAGACATATTGCGCTTAGCCTCTGCTAGCTACCCTCAGTTGTTCACATCAAAGTTTTTTATGAGCGTTGGGGAGAGGGAGGAGGTATGGCCGGCTAAAGAGATGGATTGGTTATTTGCTGGATGTGTCAGTGAGTGTCAGCCTGTCTGAATCAGCGGTAAACATAAACTTCCACTATAAACATGGAATAAGAGCTTGTGTTCACACATTAGACTGCAGAGACCCAGAGATGTGTCTTCTGGAAACAATAAAAGAAGAAAGAACTAAAAAAAAGAAAAAAAAATCGATATAAAGCAGGACCCATAAGCCTGACCTTTGAACTAGTGCCCTGATAGGTGGTGAGAGGTCCTGCACATTTCAGAGCTAAATGGTATGAACACATCCAGAGCAGAGTAAAGTACTCAAATGTTTCCATTATCCCTAAAAACTCCTCCAGACCTCCGCGAGGTCTAGTCCCTCGAACACCAGGAGAGGTAGTGTGTAGCTCTGTGGGGTAAATGTGATGGATATTTAACCCTTTAGCCATAAGGTCAACCCTGTTATTGTATCATCTCGCTCCACAGTCTGGGGACCACACAATTCTTCCTCGAACAAAAAGACCGCTTCGCCTTTAGCTTAACTTCGAAAGTTCAGAGCTGATTATACGGCACAAGTCCCGTGATCACTGGCATAAATCGGCAATAGCTTAACAACATTTTACTTTGAAAGTGGTGGTACGGCAGTCACATGATGAATCTACACCAATCACAGGCCAGCTTCTGGTAAACAGAAAAGAAAGATGGCTGCCTCCTTGGATTCACCGAAATCTGTTTTTGAACGCCTTTTCTGGGTTCACCTTACGGCCTACTATTTAGACCTGGACATGATGATGAAGCCACTTCCTGTCAGACTTTCCACCAATCAGAGAGCTTAGATTGACGGTAACGTCCAATCAGGAGCAGCCAAAGATCAACCAGTGAGCAGAAAGTTCTATGTGTGTGTGAAAAGAAGAAAAATAATGCTCCTCTATGGCTGGAATAAAGCCAAGAAGACGTTTCTGATGCACGGTGGCGCCACAAAGCAGCTGAGCTGGAGTTGGTTTAGTGAGGATAGCAGGAAAATAGTAGCAGGAATAACTGGAAATGAGGAAAAAGTGGAAACATGGAAATAGATTCTGTTGTGTGTTTGTTTCAATAACAATATTTTTTCTCCTGAAAGCCAAGACTTGAGAGAACGATCAGATGAGAAAAGGTTTGGTCACTGTTGGTCTGTGTGTTATTTCTACAAAGTTCTGACAGTAATAAATTCTGCTTTCTTCTTCTGGTCGACCTTTATGCTGCTACATCTATTCATACATTCATTTTACATCATTTTACCTCCCAATCTGACACCTGCTACAGACTGGTTTATACTGGCATTAAACGCTGCTACACACTGGTTTATACTGGCATTAAACGCTGCTACACACTGGTTTATACTGGGATTAAAAGCTGTTACAGACTGGTTTATACTGGGATTAAAAGCTGCTACAGACTGGTTTATACTGGGATTAAAAGCTGCTACAGACTGGTTTATACTGGGATTAAAAGCTGCCACACACTGGTTTATACTGGGATTAAAAGCTGCTACAGACTGGTTTATACTGGGATTAAAAGCTGCTACACACTGGTTTATACTGGGATTAAAAGCTGTTACAGACTGGTTTATACTGGGATTAAAAGCTGCTACAGACTGGTTTATACTGGGATTAAAAGCTGCTACAGACTGTTTATACTGGGATTAAAAGCTGTTACAGACTGGTTTATACTGGGATTAAAAGCTGTTACAGACTGGTTTATACTGGGATTAAAAGCTGTTACACACTGGTTTATACTGGAATTAATAGCTGTTACAGACTGGTTTATACTGGGATTAACAGCTGTTACAGACTGGTTTATACTGGGATTAATAGCTGTTACAGACTGGTTTATACTGGGATTAAAAACTACTACAGACTGGTTTATACTGGGATTAAAAGCTGTTACAGACTGGTTTATAGTGGGACTAAAAACTGCTATAGACTGGTTTATACTGGGATTAAAAGCTGTTACACACTGGTTTATACTGGGATTAATAGCTGGTACAGACTGGTTTACCTGGGATTAAAAACTACTACAGACTGGTTTATACTGGGATTAAAAGCTGTCACAGACTGGTTTATACTGGGATTAAAAGCTGCTACAGACTGGTTTATACTGGGATTAAAAGCTGTTACAGACTGGTTTATACTGGGATTAAAAGCTGCTACAGACTGGTTTATACTGGGATTAAAAGCTGCTACACACTGGTTTATACTGTAATTAAAAGCTGTTACAGACTGGTTCATACTGGGATTAAAAGCTGCTACAGACTGGTTTATACTGGGATTAAAAGCTGTTACACACTGGTTTATACTGGGATTAAAAGCTGCTACAGACTGGTTTATACTAGGAATAAAATCTTCAGCTGCTACAGACTGGTTTATACTGGGATTAATAGCTGTTACAGACTGGTTTATACTGGGATTAAAAGCTGCAACAGACTGGTTTATACTGGGATTAAAAGCTGCTACAGACTGTTTATACTGGGATTAAAAGCTGCTACAGACTGGTTTATAGTGGGATTAAAAGCTGTTACAGACTGGTTTATACTGGGATTAAAAGCTGTTACACACTGGTTTATACTGGAATTAATAGCTGTTACAGACTGGTTTATACTGGGATTAACAGCTGTTACAGACTGGTTTATACTGGGATTAATAGCTGTTACAGACTGGTTTATACTGGGATTAAAAACTACTACAGACTGGTTTATACTGGGATTAAAAGCTGTTACAGACTGGTTTATAGTGGGACTAAAAGCTGCTATAGACTGGTTTATACTGGGATTAAAAGCTGTTACACACTGGTTTATACTGGGATTAATAGCTGGTACAGACTGGTTTACCTGGGATTAAAAACTACTACAGACTGGTTTATACTGGGATTAAAAGCTGTCACAGACTGGTTTATACTGGGATTAAAAGCTGCTACAGACTGGTTTATACTGGGATTAAAAGCTGGTACAGACTGGTTTATACTGGGATTAAAAGCTGCTACAGACTGGTTTATACTGGGATTAAAAGCTGCTACACACTGGTTTATACTGTAATTAAAAGCTGTTACAGACTGGTTCATACTGGGATTAAAAGCTGCTACAGACTGGTTTATACTGGGATTAAAAGCTGTTACACACTGGTTTATACTGGGATTAAAAGCTGCTACAGACTGGTTTATACTAGGAATAAAATCTTCAGCTGCTACAGACTGGTTTATACTGGGATTAATAGCTGTTACAGACTGGTTTATCCTGTGATTAAAAGCTGCTACAGACTGGTTTATACTGGAATTAAAAGCTGCTACAGACTGGTTTCTACTGGGATTAAAAACTGCTACAGACTGTTTTATACTGGTATTAATAGCTGTTACAGACTGGTTTATACTGGGATTAAAAACTGCTACAGACTGGTTTATATTGGTATAAAAAGCTGCTACAGACTGGTTTATACTGGGATCAAAAGCTGCTACAGACTGGTTTATACTGGGATTAAAAGCTGCTACAGACTGGTTTATACTGGGATTAAAAGCTGCTACACACTGGTTTATACTGGGACTAAAAGCTGCTACAGACTCGTTTATACTGGGATTAAAAGTTGCTACAGACTAGTTTATACTGGGATTAAAAGCTGCTACAGAGTAGTTTATACTGGGATTAAAAGCTGATACACACTGGTTTATACTGTGATTAAAAGCTGTTACAGACTGGTTTATACTGGGATTAAAATCTGCTACAGACTGGTTTATACTGGGATCAAAAGCTGCTACAGACTGGTTTATACTGTGATTAAAATCTGCTACAGACTGGTTTATATTGGGAATAAAACCTGCTACAGACTGGTTTATACTGGGATTAAAAGCTGGTACAGACTGGTTTATACTGGAATTAAAAGCTGCTACACACTGGTTTATACTGGGACAAAAAGCTGCTACAGACTGGTTTATACTGGGATTAAAAGTTGCTACAGACTTGTTTATGCTGGGATTAATAGCGGTTACACACTGGTTTATACTGGGATTAAAAGCTGTTACAGACTGGTTTATACTGGAATTAATAGCTGTTACATACTGGTTCATACTGGGATTAAAAGCTGTTACAGACTGGTTTATAGTGGGACTAAAAGCTGCTATAGACTGTTTTATACTGGGATTAAAAGCTGTTACACACTGGTTTATACTGGGATTAATAGCTGGTACAGACTGGTTTACCTGGGATTAAAAACTACTACAGACTGGTTTATACTGGGATTAAAAGCTGTTACACACTGGTTTATACTGGGATTAAAAACTGCTACAGACTGGTTTATATTGGTATAAAAATCTGCTACAGACTGGTTTATATTGGGAATAAAACCTGCTACAGACTGGTTTATACTGGGATTAAAAGCTGGTACAGACTGGTTTATACTGGAATTAAAAGCTGCTACACACTGGTTTATACTGGGACTAAAAGCTGCTAAAGACTGGTTTATACTGGCATTAAAAGTTGCTACAGACTGGTTTATACTGGGATTAATAGCGGTTACACACTGGTTTATACTGGGATTAAAAGCTGTTACAGACTGGTTTATACTGCAATTAAAATCTGTTACAGACTGGTTTATACTGGGATTAAAAGCTGCTACAGACTGGTTTATACTGGGAATAAAATCTTCAGCTGCTACAGACTGGTTTATAATGGGATTAAAAACTACTACAGGCTGGTTTATACTGGGTTTAAAAACTAATACAGACTGGTTTATACTGGGATTAAAATCTGCTACAGACTGGTTTATACTGGGATTAAAAGTTGCTACAGACTTGTTTATGCTGGGATTAATAGCGGTTACACACTGGTTTATACTGGGATTAAAAGCTGTTACAGACTGGTTTATACTGGAATTAAAAGCTGTTACAGACTGGTTTATACTGGGATTAAAAGCTGCTACAGATTAGTTTATACTGGGATTAAAAGCTGCTACACACTGGTTTATACTGGGATTAAAAACTGCTACAGACTGGTTTATACTGGGATTAAAATCTGCTACAGACTGGTTTATACTGGGATTAAAAGCTGCTACAGACTGGTTTATACTCGGATTAATAGCTGTTACAGACTGGTTTATAATGGGATTAAAAGCTGCTACAGACTGGTTTATACTGGGATTAAAAGCTGCTACAGACTGGTTTATACTGGGATTAAAACCTGCTACAGACTGCTACAGACTGGTTTATACTAGGATTAAAAGCTGCTACAGACTGGTTTATACTGGGATGAAAAACTACTACAGACTGGTTTATACTGGGATTAAAATCTGCTACAGACTGGTTTATACTGGGATTAAGAGCTGCTACACACTAGTTTATACTGGGATTAAAAGCTGTTACAGACTGGTTCATAATAGGATTAAAAGCTGCTACAGACTGGTTTATACTGGGATTAAAAGCTCCAACTGCTACACACTGGTTTCTACTGGGATTAAAAGCTGTTACAGACTGGTTTATACTGGGAATAAAATCTTCAACTGATACAGACTGGTTTATACTGGCATTAAAAGCTGTTACAGACTGATTTATACTTGGATTAAAAGCTGCTACAGACTGGTTTATACTGGGATTAAGAGCTGTTACAGTCTGGTTTATACTGGGATTAAAAGCTGCTACACACTGGTTTATACTGGGATTAAAAGCTGCTACAGACTGGTTTATACTGGGATTAAAAGCTGCTACAGACTGGTTTATACTGGGATTAAAAGCTGCTACACACTGGTTTATACTGGGACTAAAAGCTGCTACAGACTGGTTTATACTGGGATTAAAAGTTGCTACAGACTGGTTTATACTGGGATTAAAAGCTGCTACAGAGTAGTTTATACTGGGATTAAAAGCTGATACAGACTGGTTTATACTGGGATTAAAAGCTGCTACAGACTGGTTTATACTGGTATAAAAAGCTGCTACAGACTGGTTTATACTGGGATCAAAAGCTGCTACAGACTGGTTAATACTGGGATTTAAAATCTGCTACAGACTGGTTTATACTGGGATTAAAAGCTGCTACAGACTGGTTTATACTGGGATTAAAAGCTGTTACAGACTGGTTTATACTGGGAATAAAATCTTCAACTGCTACAGACTGGTTTAGACTGGGATTAAAAGCTGTTACAGACTGGTTTATACTTGGATTAAAAGCTGCTACAGACTGGTTTATACTGGGATTAAGAGCTGTTACAGTCTGGTTTATACTGGGATTAAAAGCTGCTACACACTGGTTTATACTGGGATTAAAAGCTGCTACAGACTGGTTTATACTGGGATTAAAAGCTGCTACAGACTGGTTTATACTGGGATTAAAAGCTGCTACACACTGGTTTATACTGGAACTAAAAGCTGCTACAGACTGGTTTATACTGGGATTAAAAGTTGCTACAGACTGGTTTATACTGGGATTAAAAGCTGCTACAGACTGGTTTATACTCGGATTAATAGCTGTTACAGACTGGTTTATAATGGGATTAAAAGCTGCTACAGACTGGTTTATACTGGGATTAAAAGCTGCTACAGACTGGTTTATACTGGGATTAAAACCTGCTACAGACTGCTACAGACTGGTTTATACTAGGATTAAAAGCTGCTACAGACTGGTTTATACTGGGATTAAAAACTACTACAGACTGGTTTATACTGGGATTAAAATCTGCTACAGACTGGTTTATACTGGGATTAAGAGCTGCTACACACTAGTTTATACTGGGATTAAAAGCTGTTACAGACTGGTTCATAATAGGATTAAAAGCTGCTACAGACTGGTTTATACTGGGATTAAAAGCTCCAACTGCTACACACTGGTTTCTACTGGGATTAAAAGCTGTTACAGACTGGTTTATACTGGGAATAAAATCTTCAACTGATACAGACTGGTTTATACTGGCATTAAAAGCTGTTACAGACTGATTTATACTTGGATTAAAAGCTGCTACAGACTGGTTTATACTGGGATTAAGAGCTGTTACAGTCTGGTTTATACTGGGATTAAAAGCTGCTACACACTGGTTTATACTGGGATTAAAAGCTGCTACAGACTGGTTTATACTGGGATTAAAAGCTGCTACAGACTGGTTTATACTGGGATTAAAAGCTGCTACACACTGGTTTATACTGGGACTAAAAGCTGCTACAGACTGGTTTATACTGGGATTAAAAGTTGCTACAGACTGGTTTATACTGGGATTAAAAGCTGCTACAGAGTAGTTTATACTGGGATTAAAAGCTGATACAGACTGGTTTATACTGGGATTAAAAGCTGCTACAGACTGGTTTATACTGGTATAAAAAGCTGCTACAGACTGGTTTATACTGGGATCAAAAGCTGCTACAGACTGGTTTATACTGGGATTTAAAATCTGCTACAGACTGGTTTATACTGGGATTAAAAGCTGCTACAGACTGGTTTATACTGGGATTAAAAGCTGTTACAGACTGGTTTATACTGGGAATAAAATCTTCAACTGCTACAGACTGGTTTAGACTGGGATTAAAAGCTGTTACAGACTGGTTTATACTTGGATTAAAAGCTGCTACAGACTGGTTTATACTGGGATTAAGAGCTGTTACAGTCTGGTTTATACTGGGATTAAAAGCTGCTACACACTGGTTTATACTGGGATTAAAAGCTGCTACAGACTGGTTTATACTGGGATTAAAAGCTGCTACAGACTGGTTTATACTGGGATTAAAAGCTGCTACACACTGGTTTATACTGGAACTAAAAGCTGCTACAGACTGGTTTATACTGGGATTAAAAGTTGCTACAGACTGGTTTATACTGGGATTAAAAGCTGCCACAGAGTAGTTTATACTGGGATTAAAAGCTGATACACACTGGTTTAAACTGGGATTAAAAGCTGTTACAGACTGGTTTATACTGGGATTAAAATCTGCTACACACTGGTTTATACTGGGATCAAAAGCTGCTACAGACTGGTTTATACTGTGATTAAAATCTGCTACAGACTGGTTTATATTGGGAATAAAACCTGCTACAGACTGGTTTATACTGGGATTAAAAGCTGGTACAGACTGGTTTATACTGGAATTAAAAGCTGCTACAAACTGGTTTATACTGGGACTAAAAGCTGCTACAGACTGGTTCATACTGGGATTAAAAGTTGCTACAGACTGGTTTATACTGGGATTAATTGCGGTTACACACTGGTTTATACTGGGATTAAAAGCTGTTACAGACTGGTTTATACTGGAATTAAAAGCTGTTACAGACTGGTTTATACTGGGATTAAAAGCTGCTACAGACTGGTTTATACTGGGAATAAAATCTTCAGCTGCTACAGACTGGTTTATAATGGGATTAAAAACTACTACAGGCTGGTTTATACTGGGTTTAAAAACTACTACAGACTCGTTTATACTGGGATTAAAATCTGCTACAGACTGGTTTATACTGGGATTAAAACCTGCTACACACTGGTTTATACTGGGAATAAAACCTGCTACACACTGGTTTATACTGGGAACAAAAGCTGCTACAGACTGGTTTATACTGGGATTAAAAGCTGCTACAGATTAGTTTATACTGGGATTAAAAGCTGCTACACACTAGTTTATACTGGGATTAAAAACTGCTACAGACTGGTTTATACTGGGATTAAAATCTGCTACAGACTGGTTTATACTGGGATTAAAAACTACTACAGACTGGTTTATACTGGGTTTAAAAACTACTAGAGACGGGTTTATACTGGTATTAAAAGCTGCTACAGACTGGTTTATCCTGGGATTAAAATCTGCTACAGACTGGTTTATAGTGGGATTAAAAGCTGCTACACACTGGTTTATACTGGGATTAAAAGCTCCAACTGCTACACACTGGTTTATACTGGGATTAAAAGCTGTTACAGACTGGTTTATACTGGGAATAAAATCTTCAACTGATACAGACTGGTTTATACTGGGATTAAAAGCTGTTACAGACTGATTTATACTTGGATTAAAAGCTGCTACAGACTGGTTTATACTGGGATTAAGAGCTGTTACAGTCTGGTTTATACTGGGATTAAAAGCTGCTACACACTGGTTTATACTGGGATTAAAAGCTGCTACAGACTGGTTTATACTGGGATTAAAAGCTGCTACAGACTGGTTTATACTGGGATTAAAAGCTGCTACACACTGGTTTATACTGGGACTAAAAGCTGCTACAGACTGGTTTATACTGGGATTAAAAGTTGCTACAGACTGGTTTATACTGGGATTAAAAGCTGCTACAGAGTAGTTTATACTGGGATTAAAAGCTGATACACACTGGTTTATACTGGGATTAAAAGCTGTTACAGACTGGTTTATACTGGGATTAAAATCTGCTACAGACTGGTTTATACTGGGATCAAAAGCTGCTACAGACTGGTTTATACTGGGATTAAAATCTGCTACAGACTGGTTTATATTGGGAATAAAACCTGCTACAGACCGGTTTATACTGGGATTAAAAGCTGCTACAGACTGGTTTATAATGGGATTAAAAGCTGCTACAGACTGGTTTATACTGGGATTAAAAGCTGCTACAGACTGGTTTATACTGGGATTAAAAACTACTACAGACTGGTTTATACTGGGATTAAAATCTGCTACAGACTGGTTTATACTGGGATTAAGAGCTGCTACACACTAGTTTATACTGGGATTAAAAGCTGTTACAGACTGGTTCATAATAGGATTAAAAGCTGCTACAGACTGGTTTATACTGGGATTAATAGCTGTTACAGACTGGTTTATACTGGGATTAAAAACTACTACAGACTGGTTTATACTGGGATTAATTGCGGTTACACACTGGTTTATACTGGGATTAAAAGCTGTTACAGACTGGTTTATACTGGAATTAAAAGCTGTTACAGACTGGTTTATACTGGGATTAAAAGCTGCTACAGACTGGTTTATACTGGGAATAAAATCTTCAGCTGCTACAGACTGGTTTATAATGGGATTAAAAACTACTACAGGCTGGTTTATACTGGGTTTATAAACTACTACAGACTCGTTTATACTGGGATTAAAATCTGCTACAGACTGGTTTATACTGGGATTAAAACCTGCTACACACTGGTTTATACTGGGAATAAAACCTGCTACAGACTGGTTTATACTGGGATTAAAACCTGCTACACACTGGTTTATACTGGGAACAAAAGCTGCTACAGACTGGTTTATACTGGGATTAAAAGCTGCTACAGATTAGTTTATACTGGGATTAAAAGCTGCTACACACTGGTTTATACTGGGATTAAAAACTGCTACAGACTGGTTTATACTGGGATTAAAATCTGCTACAGACTGGTTTATACTGGGATTAAAAACTACTACAGACTGGTTTATACTGGGTTTAAAAACTACTAGAGACGGGTTTATACTGGTATTAAAAGCTGCTACAGACTGGTTTATACTGGGATTAATAGCTGTTACAGACTGGTTTACACTGGGATTAAAAACTACTACAGGCTGGTTTATACTGGTATTAAAATCTGCTACAGACTGGTTTATACTGGGATTAAAAGCTGCTACAGACTGGTTTATACTGGGATTAAAAACTACTACAGACTGGTTTATACTGGGATTAAAATCTGCTACAGACTGGTTTATACTGGGATTAATAGCTGTTACAGACTGGTTTATACTGGGATTAAAAACTACTACAGACTGGTTTATACTGGGATTAAAAGCTGCTACAGTCTGGTTTATACTGGGATTAAAAGCTGCTACAAACTGGTTTATACTGTAAATAAAACCTGTTACAGACTGGTTCATACTGGGATTAAAAGCTGCTACAGACTGGCTTATACTGGGATTAAAAGCTGCTACAGACTGGTTTATACTCGGATTAATAGCTGTTACAGACTGGTTTATACTGTGATTAAAAGCTGCTACAGACTGGTTTATACTGGGATTAAAACTGCTACAGACTGTTTTATACTGGTATTAATAGCTGTTACAGACTGGTTTATACTGGGATTAAAAACTGCTACAGACTGGTTTATATTGGTATAAAAAGCTGCTACAGACTGGTTTATACTGGGATTAAAAACTACTACAGACTGGTTTATACTGGGATTAAAAGCTGCTACAGCCTGGTTTATACTGGGAATAAAATCTTCAGCTGCTACAGACTGGTTTATACTCGGAATAAAATCTTCAGCTGCTACAGACTGGTTTATACTCGGATTAATAGCTGTTACAGACTGGTTTATACTGGGATTTAAAATCTGCTACAGACTGGTTTATACTGGGATTAAAAGCTGTTACAGACTGGTTTATACTGGGAATAAAATCTTCAACTGATACAGACTGGTTTATGCTCGGAATAAAATCTTCAGCTGCTACAGACTGGTTTATACTCGGATTAATAGCTGTTACAGACTGGTTTATACTGGGATTTAAAATCTGCTACAGACTGGTTCATACTGGGATCAAAAGCTGCTACAGACTGGTTTATACTGGGATTAAAAGCTGCTACAGACTGGTTTATACTGGTATAAAAAGCAGCTACAGACTGGTTTATACTGGGATCAAAAGCTGCTACA